>NC_030423.2:15676402-15708902 GCF_001660625.3 Ictalurus punctatus | reverse complement strand
GCTGAATGCACGTTGTGATGACATCACATGGTGCGTTGTGATGATGTCACATGGCGCGTTGTAATGACATCACATGATGCGTCTTGGTCCAAATCTGCGGATTTTGAATTTTGTCATTTTGAAAATTGCAAGCTCCTGTGAATATGGCAGAGTTTCCTTGATTCTGCATTCATTTCTGTGATCGCAAAATAACAAAATCCTGGAGGGACTGACATATACACATATTGTGTATTCTGAAGCAATTACAGGATCATTCCTCAAATGACATTCTTCAAATAAAGTAAGGCTTACTGAAAAAATGTTTAGCTATCAGGGCTATCTAACTTTCTGAACTAATTTTTGCTATTATTAGCTGCCTGAGGAGTAAAATGCACAATGAAGCATGTATGGTCGAAACAAACTACTCTGTCGTATATTACAAGGTGTGTTGTGCCCTGTTATTGTATTTTAATCAAACCCTGGCTCCAAGTAGCCTTAAACGCAAAATACATAGTTAGTCTTTATGGGGTTTTTTTTATAGACAAATGTACCGCTTCTTTCAGATAAAAATCTTTCCCCACCTCTGTAATGGATTAGTGGTGCCACCCCTGGCAAAGCCCTCTGAAAGTTACTGCTTTCCCTCTCTTGGACTGTTATAAAGAGCTGACACTAGAGACTTACAGAAATGCAAAATAAATGCTTCTCACAGAAAACTTCACCAAATAAACAATTACAAACGTTTTTTTTTTACAGCCCAAAATATCTACAAGGGTTTGAAATAGACCTGTAGTTTCGGTACCGGAAGGGGATTGTAAAATACTCTACAGTGTATGTAGAGTATTGTACTGTAGAGCTACTGTACTGTAGGTACAGTAGCACAGAGCCTCACTATTTATTTCAACTCTATTTCAAAGTCTTCATTCACAATTCACATACATTTAAAATTCCTCTGAAATACTAATTACCTCTTCTGAGTAACCAACAATTTAAAGGTATACTATGTAACTTTATTTTGTTCAAAATAAACAAAATTTAAATAACCAGTAAGTGCATCAATCTATAAATAAATCTATCTTCCAAACCATGTTTTTGTCTTACTCTGATTCACTAAGGTAAGCCTATTATAAGTATCTATATTTTAGACTTGTCGAGACAGATTTCGCAGGAAATTGCGTATACACGTCATTCGCCCGTGTGTGTCTCATCATACACATAAACAGAGAAAAGTAGCTCTGTCTACTTTGACGCGTGCAAGGTGTGGGAGTAGCGTAGGTTAGTTGTCACAACGAGCGAGACCCTGGACCATGCAAAACGGAAAAACTCCTGGGAATCAGCGGACAACCAGAGATAACTTTTTTTGTTACTCAACAGGTAAGATATTTTATTGAAACGATCGATAGCCATGTAGCTCTCTAACAGAGTTTGTTGTAAAGCATTATGTATTATAAAGGGTCATTTCTGTATGGGTTGTTATTGCGCAGTGCTGGATTTTATTTTCAAGGACCATGCAAATTACAAACCTAATGGATAGCTAAATTAACAACGTTTTCATCTATCTAATAAGTCAGGTTGCGACCCTTTCCATCTAAACTGGTTTTATTTCTTGAGCCTAGTAGCGAATGTTATATGAGCAGTAGGGTAATCTCTATTTTTTTTAGTTATGAGCAAGAACAAGTCACTTCTACTCCAAGTAAAACACTTCTGCGGCCACAGGCTGTTAGTCATCCGGAGCACAGATTCATCTCCATGCATTGTTTCCAGCTCATCTAGTAGCCTAAGCTTCTGTGGAAGATTAGGTAACTTAGCTGTGAATGTATGACATGATTAGAAAAAGTTGGATTTATTATAAAACTTGCCTCAGGTGTTGTGACTGTTTGTAGGACAAGCAGACCGATAAAATATAAGACTTTTCTAACTAGGCTAGTTTGGTATCACTAGCCAGGGGGAGGCACAACCAAGCTCTCATTGTATGTGCAAAGTACATTATCTTTCCTTCTGCTCAGCTCACATCCTGTTTACATAAACTCGAACTCAGACATTTACACACCTTGTTTTCCTGCTCAGCATGAGAGGATGTTAAAATTTCAGATTTTACTGGTGCAAAAAATAAACAAAAAACAAAAAACCGTGTATATCCATTTTCCCTCACACTGGTTCGGTGCCACGAACCATATTCATCCACACAGACATGCAGAGCCGAAGCACAACCAAGCACAGTGTTCTTCCGCAAAATGCATGCAGTTTTATTTTTGTTCATAAAATATGGATAAACAGTACACATAGTAGGACAAATAGTGTACCTTTAAAAGCAATGCTATTTGACAAATAGAAACTTTTTTTAGATGTTCCGTAAGAGTGCTGCACCACTTAGCTTCAATAAGGTTACACATCATTATGTATTTTCCTAGTGGTTGAAAAGTGGAACTGCAACAAGTGCTAATAGCGATCCATAGGGGAAGGATTTTCTCTGCCCCATGCTCACTCTATGAACATTGGCCTTCTGTCCACACTGAGATGGCATTTTTGTCCAGTGAAAATGGAGCTTTACGAAAATGCTATTTTTAGCCATGTGACAAAACAATCAACTCAAAACAAACAAGATGGTGGATGATGTTGTAGTGCAGTTGTTGTGCCTGCTATCCAGGTTGATAGCTTTGTTAAAGATCAATGACACTTTGTACAACTTTCAGGTTGTATTTTTAAATAAACACCTGACGGAAATTACGTGGGCCAAAGTATCTTACGTTTTTTTGTGCATGCGATGTATAGGGATGTAAGCATTTTCAGTTGTTTCAGTGTGGACGAGCAATTTTGGAAAAAAAGTTTGAAACGACAGTGTAGATGGAAAGTGTTTAAAAATGAAAATGCAGTATTCAGCTCTATCTGGATTAATTCAGACATAGCCTCAGTGAAGGAGCAGACAGGACAGGTAATGACAGGTTTGCCAGTTCCCACATAGAAATTCTAGAACATTATTTTTTTAAACATTTATTTTAACTTAATTTTGTAAGTCGGGATTGTCAACCTTTGAATTATTTAAATAAGAAATATTAATAAATTAAATAAATTATAGACAGCACATTAAAACACAAACCAAACAGTTTTTAGATAGAGGATGTAATCTCTTAGTTGAGAAAGTTAATACAGAAGAGCCAAACATGAAAAAAATGAAACTGCAAAAATTTTTACGACTCTAGGGGGCCACAAAGGGATGCACCCTACACAAGGGGGACTTTACACTGAAAAAGTTTAAGAACTACTGGTCTACAGCATCAAGTGTGATAGCATCTCTACTTAATTTTATTTGAGGCTATGGCGTTAATAATGATGGCCTGCTCCACCAACATCTTTGTTCAGGAGCCACTGCTGGCAGAAACTATTTCTTCTTAACAAATATCTATGAATGACAAACAGAATCAAATTGTTACAAAAATATCCCTCTTGTAAAAGTGTCATTTCCTTTTTTCATCTCTTTGGGTTAATATCATTATGTCTATTATTTATAGATCTTTTCTTTTCTTTTATTTAATTATAACATTAAGTCACATTAGATGTAGTTTCTGTCAGAGTAAAGCACATTTTCACCTATTTTATGTAGAAAAACCACTTGTCATTGGTGATGCCATCGAATGTATGGTGCAACAAGCAAGTACTACATAGTTACACCAACATTTGTGGAATTTCATTAAACATTTAAAATAAAGTAAAAGTGAAAGATTTCTGTAGTTACCACCGAGTTAATGTGGGATTTTCCACCACAGATAGATATTTGGACTTTTCCAGTGTAGGACAATTGGATCTTCTATGGTTTGAAACCACTTTGAAATAGTTTTACAATTTAACCACTGGTGAAAAGACTAATTAAGAACCATAAGCTGTATAAAAGCTTTGGGCTACTTATCCAAAGGTTGTGAGTTTAAATTCTAGAACTACTAATCTGCCACATTTGGGTTGTATCCTGTATATGCATCAGCTAAATTAGCAAATGGAAACACATAGCCTAGCGGATTCCTTGGTGGATTAGTGGCTAGCATGTGGTGCTCTCACCACCACGGCCTGCGTTTGATTCTCAGTCAGCCCCGGCCGCTGGACGGTTGCATAAGCCAGTACTAGGTTCCAAGTTCAGAAAATGGGGAGGGTTGCATCAGGAAGGGCATCTGGCATGAAACTTATGCCAGAATAAAATATGTGGACGGGTGATCCGCTGTGGTGACCCTGAACAGGAGCAGCCAAAAAAGGGTGGGGAAAATGTGTAGCCTAGCCAGGTAGGGTGATGAAAGCTTTTTAACCTGCAATCTGGCTAAATGTAGTTTATTAGTGATAGCATACTTAACCACTTTAGTTAATTTTTGTGTCTAACAGACTGTTGGCTTGTCTGAATTTATTACAATATAATGCACTATTTTTTTTTTTTTACAACACTTTGTAGTGTAGTGTAGTTAATCATTGTGCACCGTAAATCAAGTATACAATCGATGCACACTACTTCGTTAAGTATAACAGCAGTGCAATTTCTTTTAGTCAGAAATACATTTACACAAGCATATCCAAATTCGTATATAAATGTAAGAAATATTTTTAATGACCACTTAAACTAACAGATACTTGTTATTGGTGTATACAGAAAATTAATTGCAATGCTTCTTTAGATTCAGTGGTTTCAGTTTGGTTGATTTCAGATACGTAACGCAACAAAAATTCATGATGCAGTATTATGAGGGTTCGTCCTTCTCGCTCCTGAATTCTCCTTTAGGGCTGCCATATACAGTTCTCTATACAGAACAGGCAGTATACAGTAGTAAATAATGAAGGAGCGAGTGAGTGAGGGAGTGATTTCAGACATTGCATATGTTGATACAGTCTGGTCCCGAGCAGGGTGTCGCCTCAAATCTGAAACGCAACTGATTCATTCCATGCAACATCCAAGTTTGTTTTTGCGGCACTTTGACATAATTGGATATTGGCTCTACCATACTGCTTCAGCTCTAAGCTGAGTGACTGGCAAAATACTGCCAATGCTCACCAGCCAAACACAAAATCTGTCAGAAAGGCAGAAATGAAAGGCAGAATATTGTGTGACAAATCTGCAAGACAGCAACCCATTTCCCATCTCTCTCTTCTTCCTCCTTTATTTTGACATTCATCTTCAGTGCCTGCTCAGCTTACAGAGCACCCGACACAATGTCACGTCCACATTTTTTGTCTTGTCAGCCTACATTTCCCACAGTTCTGTTCTCAGGCTATTTCTCTGCAGCAGAAGGAAGAGTCCTTGTGCTATACCTGGCATCCTTCGATCTCTACCGATCTATGACTTGAGAAGCATATGTTCTAACCAGCAAGTCACAGGCAGATGTTTCACAAAGCCTCAGGGCTTCATTGCTGATGGACAATAACCCACAAAGCTAGCACTAAACTATAAGCACCGGATTGGTGTTACAAAACAGTCCACAACCCCAAATAACCCTTGAATCAGTCAAGTAGGGAGAAGGGTTCTGCTCTTACTGCTTTGGACGTTGATGTAGCTGGTGGAGTTATCCTTGCCCACCGGGTTTTCGGCCACGCAGGTGTAGTTCCCAGAATCCTCCAGTCTCGCTCGGCTAATCTGGACCTTTGAGTTTTTCCTGTGTAAGAGGAGCACAAGTGAGGAAAGAGAACAAAGCATGCCAGTGAATGTTATTAGGTGACCTAATTATCTCATGATGCACCCCTTCCCTCAACCCAACATCCTACCAAATTTCTCCAGATTTCACCACTTTTATAAATACACAACAAGTCATAGGTCTGGAAGAAAAGCAAGTCATTAAAAAAAAAAAAGTTTTATGGAGGGTACTGTAGCTCAGTGGGGATTGTTGATGCCTCACAGTTCAATCTACACACTCCTAAAATGCCCATAAATTTTTAGTCACTGAGCCTGCATGCTAATCTGGCTAGCAAGCAAACACAGCTAATTTTAGTGATACACAAAACCTTTGTTGTTTTGTTATTTTTTAATAGGCCACTGTTAATTAAATGGCTGAGAGTATGAAAATATGTTGGGAGCTCTGACTATTCTCAAGTGATCATGCCAATGTCCTATTCCCTATACAACTATGCTCTGAAGTTTTCTCCCTTTTAGGTGTGAAAAGCAAACAGCAAAGACTTCCCAAGACATTTTCCGGTTACATTTCACTTAGTATGAGCCAGGATGGTTATGTCTGATTAATCCAAATTACAAATGCTAGGTCCATAAACATGTATAACTGCAAATATTCAGCATAAACGTGACTTTATACGACATTTATACCACAGTACAACTTTGACTGAATAAAACTGAATTTGACCGACATTTGAAGTTCAGTTTGGTGTTTGTGCTTCCATTCTGAATTATAGTCAAAAATCTCAGGACATAAGTGTCCATCAAATAGTAACACTAATGACTGTTATGAAGGGCCTTTTGAAGTAACTGTTTTACAACACTTCACTTTGCTGTGACTATACAAATCGCTGCCATGACTACTTTGAAAATTGGACCACTAACAATAAATCTCTTGCACTAAGTATACAATGATCCCATTTCATTCTCACTTCATCAGCGTGAATGTACATGTCAGAAATGCTGCTTCAGTGTAAGTACACACACACACACACACACACACACACACATCCCTATACACATGCACCCTCATACAGTATATTACAAATGGGAGCAGTAATCAGGCAATCTTCTCTGATTCCTGTATAATCCTGAAGTCCAGCTGAGAAAGGGGAAAGAATTTATAGATTCACACCCCCAGATTTATGAACATAAAAGTACATATCATAAAATATCATAAAATAATTCTGAGCTCAGTTAGTAACTTAGTAGCCTTTTCTGTTTATTCTCAATAACCGTGGCATTTTCCTTGACTCTGTGACTCCTGGAAGAGTGAAACTGTAAGTTACCATGTGTACTGTATGGGTAATTGTGTATGTGTATAACACTGATTAAAGGAGATGAGTCTGTTAAAAATGTTGAAAAATGAAAATAATAATAACAATAAGGACATTGATGTAAGGAAGCCTTCACAGACTCTTAAATGCATTTGGCATGTGTGTGCACATGGCAAATTAATATCTAACTTTCATTATTTTGAGATATTTGTTTTTTGAAGGTTGGGAGGAAACTGGTGAACCCGGAGGAAACAGGGGAGAACATGCAAAACACCCCACTGATGGTAACCCAAGCTCAGGATCAAACCGAGGAGTTGTGGGACAGCAACGCTACCCAATGCACCACCAACATAATTAGAAAAACTGTAATAAAATTAATGGTTTTAGTTTGTCTTCAAATGGGGGAAGTTGATTTACACAAATGTAATCCAACCATTTGATTCATTAATTTCCACATGCAATTACCATTTATGCAAGCAGGTGCTAATCAGCTTGCATGATTTATTGCAGGTGTTGCACTTTTTTATGTAAGCCCTAAGTAGCCATGCATTATTATTATTTTTCTTTCTAGTTTTCTCGTAATCTCGACTTAATTTTCTTGAGATCTCCACATAACAAAATTGTTGTCTGTCAGTGATTAACATCTTCCACATTAGTTTTTGACATTTGAAAAGGGGACACCTCCTGTCTCTTAATGTGAAGATAAAGTCTATCTCTACAGTGGGAAATTATTACATTCATGATGGAGATGGCAAAGACAAAAGATGGCAAAAAACACCAGTCCCACTCACAAGGCATGAGATTTTCTTGCTAAAATGACATCATAAGAAATCGTCTTTTTGTCAAGATCACAAGAAAACAACTTTTGTTATGTCGAGATCACGAGAAAATTAAGTCACGATCATGAGAAAACAACATGTCAAGATTATGTGAAAATTATGTCAAGATCATGAAAAAACAAGAAAGAAAAAAGAATAATGCATGGCCATTTAGGCCTTCCATAGTTTACAAAGTTTTAGTAAATCATGAACTTACAGGCTTGTAGCGAGAACTTTAGTTCACATTTAATTTTTATGTTCAGTCAGAAACAAAATAACAAATGAATATTTTTCATTAAATGTAGAAGAAAATGGATTTTTCAAAAATACGTCCTGGCTTAATTTCGGTTTAATTTCTAATTAACCTTCACATTACAGGTATAATTTTGTATATAAATATACAAGTATAAAATTCGATGAAAGCCAGAGTCACTGCTATGGCCAGTGCTGAGTAAGAACTAGGACATGAGTCCTGAAGTATCCTCCAGTGTTCATTGGCTCCTTCTCGTACGGAAAATACCAAACGGCACAGTTCAAGGGGATGCTTGGGCATAGACTAGGAGCCACTGGCCCATATAATACTCTGAAAATCTGAAATATATTTAGAACATTTTTAAAGGACAGCTATGTCAGGAATCTACCTCCACCACAGGAGCATTTTAGTACATTTCTACATTCTTTTTTTTTTTTTTTTGCAGGCTGCGCAGAAAACTGTCCCATAACAACAGACCTGTGCTGCACTCCCCTGAATATCTATATTTACAAACTGGGGCAATCCAGTGAAGGAGTTGATAAAAAATGTATTTTTAATGCACCTGATACTAAGAATAGCTTCATATCGGTATGTGTGTAACTAAGTGCATTTTGATCTATGTGTGCATCAATGCCTAAGTGTGCAAGTGAGTCTGTGCGTGTGTGCGTATCTGGTGTTGCATGTCTCTTACTTGTTGGTTTTGATTTTGACATCTTTGCTCTTGCGGAGTTCACTCCCATCTTTTAGCCAGCGAAAGGATGGGCTCAGGTTGCCCTGAACCTCGCACTTTAGGGTCACACGCTCACCTTCCCACACCCATTGAGAACGCATGGGCTTCAACTTTGGAGCTAATGCTATGGGGGGGGGGGGGGAAAGAGAGAGAGAGAGAGAGAGAGAGAAACAGAGAAACAGAGAAACACAGAGAGGGAGACAGACAAACAGACAGACAAACAGACAGACAGATAGGGTGTAGATTTGGGTGGCGCAGGGAAACAGATGGTAGCGAAGGATGAAGTGAGAGAGGCAGATTGATAGTAGAAAGAGATGTGTGTCGGAAGCATGTTGAAGGACAGACACATGAAACATGATGAAATAGTACATAGTAAATCAATTGAGAGATAAGAAGGGCGAGGAGAAAGAGAGAGAGAGAAAGAGTGAGAAAGGGAGAAAGTACAAGAGAATATAAGAGATTAATGTGTTTGATGGAGTAATCCATCTGGAAGCATAACTCTGATAAAAAAACAAGAGCAGTAATTCTAAAATAATATAAAAAAGTGATAAAACCACAGTATTCAGAAAAGATCATACGATTTAGTTAAAGTCAAACATATATGTATAGCGCAAATACACACATACAACGCTTGTCCATTTAGAAAGGCCTAGATTTGTAGACAAACTGTACTGCCTTACCACTGATACACTCGACATAATGAAGGATCTTCTGACACGTGTATTTGAAATATGTATGTTGTAACAACACAATGTTCAGCAACACACAGGTTAAAAATATAGCAGCAGCTTAACATTTGTAAGTATAGTTACAGCATACTTTAGGAAACAGTTATATTTCAGATGTCATACAATTGAGTCATTGACTAACATTACCATTATCTAGCTGAAACTCATGTCCCTCTTGTAAAATACAGTTTTACACACACACACACACACACACACACACACACATATATATATATATATATATATACACAGACACACACACAGTATCTCATAATACAAATATTTTTGTAAATATTTGATTATATCTTTTCATCTGACAACACTGAAGAAATGACACTTTGCTACAATGTAAAGTAGTGAGTGTACAGCTTGTATAACAGTGTAAATTTGCTGTCCCCTCAAAATAACTCAACACACAGCCATTAATGTCTAAACCGCTGGCAACAAACGTGAGTACACAAAAGTGAAAATGTCCAAATTGGGCACAAAGTGTCAATATTTTGTGTGGCCACCATTATTTTCCAGTACTGCCTTAACACTCTTGGGCATGGAGTTCACCAGAGCTTCACAGGTTGCCACGGAAGTCCTCTTCCACTCCTCCATGACGACATCACGGAGCTGGTGGATGTTAGAGACCTTGTGCTCCTCCCCCTTTCGTTTGAGGGTGCCCCACAAATGCTCAATAGGGTTTAAGTCTGGAGACATGCTTGGCCAGTCCAACACCTTCACCCTCAGCTTCTTTAGCAAGGCAGTGATCGTTTTGGAGGTGTGTTTGGGGTCGTTATCATGCTGGAATACTGCCCTGCGGCCACGCTCTGCTTCAGTATGTCACAGTACATGTTGACATTCATGGTTCCCTCAAGGAACTGTAGCTCCCCAGTGTCGGCAGAACTCATGCAGCCCCAGACCATGACACTCCCACCACCATGCTTGACTGTAGGCAAGACACACTTGTCTTTGTACTCCTCACCTGGTTGCCGCCACACACGCTTGACACCATCTGAACCAAATAAGTTTATCTTGGTCTCATCAGACCACAGGACATGGTTCCAGTAATCCATGTCCTTAGTCTGCTTGTCTTCAGCAAACTGTTTGCGGGCTTTCTTGTGCATCATCTTTAGAACAGGCTTCCTTCTGGGACGACAGCCATGCAGACCAATTTGATGCAGTGTGCGGCGTATGGTCTGAGCACTGACAGGCTGACCCCCCACCCCTTCAACCTCTGCAGCAATGCTGGACGCACTCATACGTCTATTTCCCAAAGACAACCTCTGGATATGACGCTGAGCCTGTGCACTCAACTTCTTTGGTCGACCATGGCGAGACCTGTTCTGAATGGAACCTGTCCTGTTAAACCACTGTATGGTCTTGGCCACTGTGCTGCAGCTCAGTGTCAGGGCCTTGGCAATCTTCTTATAGCCTAGGCCATCTTTATGTAGAGCAGCAATTCTTTTTTTCAGATCCTCAGAGAGTTCTTTGCCATGAGGTGCCATGTTGAACTTCCAGTGACCAGTATGAGGGAATGTGAGAGCAATGAGACCAAATTTAACACACCTGCTCCCCATTCACACCTGAGACCTTGTAACATTAACAAGTCACATGACACCGGGGCAGGAAAATGGCTAATTGGGCCCAATTTGGACATTTTCATTTAGGGGTGTACTCACTTTTGTTGCCAGCGGTTTAGACATTAATGGCTGTGTGTTGAGTTATTTTGAGGGGACAGCAAATTTACACTGTTATACACGCTGTACACTCACTACTTTACATTGTAGCAAAGTGTCATTTCTTCAGTGTTGTCACATGAAAAGATATAATCAAATATTTACAAAAATGTGAGGGGTTTACTCACTTTTGTGAGATACTGTATATATACATGTATCAAAATAAAATAATCAGGGCAATAATTAAGAAGTTCCAGTCAAGTGGAAATGTTATGAATCAACCTGGAATTGCATGTGTGTCTATATTGTCTCAATGCACTGTGAAGAGGACGGTTTGAGTGGCCAAAAAATCTCCAAGGTTTACCACTGGAGAACTGCAGAAGTTAGTTGCGTCTTGGGGTCAGAAAGTCTCCAAAACTACAATCTGAAGTCTCCTAAATCACCATTAGTTGTTTGGAAGGGTTTCAACAAAAAAGCCTCTACTCTCATCCAAAAACAAACTCAAGCGTCTTCAGTTTGCCAGACACTACTGGAACTTCAAATATGATCGGGTTCTATGGTCAGATGAAACCAAATAGAACTTTTTGGAAATAAACACCAGAGGTGGTTTTGATACACAGCCATATGGAAGCCATATGGATAAGTACCTCATGCCCACGGTTAAATATGGTGGTGGCTCTTTAATATTTTTGAGGTTGTTTTTCTGCCAGAGGCCCAGGATATTTTGTTAGGATACATGGCATCATGGACTCTATCAAATATCAATAGATATTAAATGAAAACCTGACTGTCTCTACCAGAAATATTATAATGGTCCGTGGTTGGCTCTTCCAGCAGGACAATGATCCAAAACATACATCAAATTCAACACAAAAATGGTTTACTGACCACAAATTCAAGGTCCTACCATGGCCATCCCAGTCCCCTGACTTAAAACCCGTAGAAAACCTGTGGGCTGAACTCAAGAGAAGCATCCACCAGCATGGACCTCGAAATTGAAAGGATCTGGAGAGATTCTGTTTGGAAGAATGGTCTCAGATCCCTTGCCATGTATTCTCCAACCTCATCAGGTATGACAGGAGAAGACTCAGAGCTGTTGTCTTGGCAAAGGGAGGTTTTTAACAGATTTTAAAATTTGTTTTTGATAAACCTGTGTTTTCTTTGCAGTTGTTTGATATCCATGAGAGCAGAGAATTTTTGTGAATTTGTTTAACAAAAGATCAAAAGGTTGAACAATAAAGACAAATTTTCACACCTTTCTTTGCTCATATTTACCATGGTTGCCAATATTACTGGAGGGCACTGTATTTGTAGTTTATTATGACACATTTCTCAGTTTCAGCATTTCGTGGTTGGAAGGGTTACATCAGGATTATTTTGAATTACATATCAAAATACATTTTGAGCTATATTTTCCATCGATGACTACAGTGATGCATTGAAAGAACCTTGTTCCTTAACATTCCTATCATAACGTTTATTTTCTCTGAAAGGAATAGCTTAGCACACAGATGTTCCTGCCTCAGGCTTTTCTTTAGTGCAAAACTGTAAGAGCTGATGCACTGGGACCCAAGCAAGATATCACAGCTTTTCTCTTTGTCAACAACTCATCCACATCCCTCATTCGCTCTCACTAACACACTGGCACCTCTTTGTAATTTGGTATCATTTTATATTTTAACAAATCCTTCTAAATATGAAGTGATATCAATACAGCACAACCAATTAAACAGTGAATAGTCTGTCAATGAGCCCCTTGTTTGTGTCAGGTTTTTCCGGTGGATGTCAGTGTGTGAAGCAGCTATGAGACATTGCTTGAAAGAATGTATTCAGTAGCAGACTCGCTGGGACTGTCTTATGTGCATCTCAGTTCAACTGCAGCTGCATTTCAAATGTGGCTTACAAAAAAAGGAACGTTGATGGACTTTGTAACGTATGAGACAGAAAATAGAGTAGGATCTATAAAATATTAAACATCTATCATTAGCTATCGTTTTATGACAAAAATACATCTCTATGCACACTATATACCTTGAAATATTCTGTATAGTGGAGTGATTATGGTATAAATGTAAACGTAACATGCTATGACTTAGTATTCAACAGATTAGCTCATACCAAATATGGACACAGCAGTTATTGCAGTAGCAGCAAAGAAAAGTGTATAATAGTGACAAGTGACAAGTAGCAAAATCAATCAAGGAGTCAATGCAGGAAAGTGCAAATATTGCAATGGGAGTGGGATGGTGTTCAGTTCAGTGTGTGTGTGTGTGTGTGTGTGTGGGTGTGTGTAAGTCAGTCCAGTCTCTGAGTATTGAGAAGTCTGATGGCTTGGAGGAAGAAGCTGTTACACAGTCTGGCAGTGAGGGCCCGAATGCTTCGGTACTTTTTTCCAGATGGCAGGAGGGTGAAGAATTTGTGTGAGGGGTGTGTGGGGTCATCCACAATGCAGGTGGCTTTGCAGATGCAGTGTGTGGTGTAAAGGTATATGTTGGAGAGAAGAGAGACCCCAATGATCTCTGCTGCAGGGTCTTGCAATCTGATAAGGTGCAATTTCCGAACCAGACAGTGATGCAGATGCTCAGGATGCTCTCAATAGTTCCTATGTAGAATGTTGAGAGGATGAGGGGTGGGAGATAAGCTTTTTTCAGCCTTCTCAGAAAGTAGAGATGCTGCTGATCTTTCTGGGCTATGGAGCTGGTATTGAGGGACCAAGTGAGGTTTTCCATCAGGTGAACACCAAGGAATTTGGTGCTCTTGACGATTTCTACAGAGGAATCGTCGATGTTCAGTGGAGAGTGGTCGCTCCGTGCTCTCCTGAAGTCAACAACCATCTCTTTTGTTTTGTCCACATTCAGAGACAGGTTGTTGGCTCTGCACCAGTCCGTTAGCCGCTGTACCTCTTCTCTGTATGCTGACTCGTCGTTCTTGCTAATGAGACTCACCACAGTCATGTCATCAGCGAACTTGATGAAGTGATTGGAGCCGTGCATTGCTGCACAGTCATGAGTCAGCAGAGTGAACAGCAGTGCACTGAACACACAGCCCTGAGGGGCTCCCGTGCTCAGCGTGGTGGTGTTGGAGATGCTGTTCCCAATCCAGACTGACTGAGGTCTCCCAGTCAGGAAGTCCAGGATCCAGTTGCAGATGGAGGTGTTCAGGCCCAGTAGGTTCAGATTTCCACTCAGGTGCTGAGGAATGATTTGTGTTGAACAACATTCTAACATAGGTGTCCTTTTTGTCCAGGTGGGTGAGGGCCAGATTTAGGGTGGTGGTGATGGCATCATATGTTGAGCGGTTGGGGCGATACATGAACTGCAGTGGGTCCAGTGAGGGGGGCAGAAGGATCTTGATGTGCCTCCTGACTAGCCTCTTGAAACACTTCATGATGATGGATGTGAGTGCAACAGTCATTGAAGCAGGACACTGAAGACTTCTTCGGCACGCGGACAATGGTGGTATCCTTGAAGCATGTTGGAACAGGATGCTGCTCAGGGAGAAGTTGAAGAACAACAGAAGAACAAATGAGAACATCTGCCATCTGATCTCCACATTCTCCACGCACTCTGCCAGGAATGTTTTCTGGTCCAGAAGCCTTCTGTGAGTTGACTCTGCGTAGAGTTTTCCTCACATCAGCCATGGTTAGACATAGCACCTGGTCATTGGAAGGAGGGGTGGTCTTCCTCGCCGCCAGATCATTCTGCACCTCAAACCGAGCATAGACGTGGTTCAGCGCATCTGGAAGGGAGGTATCACTGTCACAGGTGGGTGATGTCCTGTAGTAGCTAATGGCCTGAATGCCATGCCAAATGCGCCATGTGTCGGCACTATCCATTTGCTTCTCTGATGGCTCGGGACAGTTTGGCCCTCGCTGTTCTTAGGACTGCCTTGTCACCTGCCCTGAAGGCGGAGTCTCGGGTCCTCAGCAGTGCATGCACCTCCGCCGTCATCCACATCTTCTGGTTGTAGCGTGTAGTGATTGTCTTGGAGACATTGATGTCATCAATGCACTTACTGATGTAGCTGGTCACTGACGAAGGTCCATGTAATGCTCTCCTGATTGAATTGAGAGGTAGAGGACAGTCAGAAGGGCAGCAAAAGCAATTGCAGATGCAGTTTACAGAAGGCTTCGGCATGGGAAGAATTTGCAGAGCCCATGGAAACAAATATCATGGTGGCTACAATGATGTTCTGGCAACCTGTCCCCCACCTCAGGAGGGGGTGATGAGAACATGCACAAGCTCTGCTGAACAAGTGTTGGGAGTAGTGACATCTACTGAAGATACTGTTGAGATATTGAAGAAGCACTTTGACAAACCAGTGGATAAACCCTTCCCTAAGGAATCAGTACCAGGAATCTTTGGTGTTTTAGAGTCCATATCTGAGGCTGAGGTTACTAAGGTAGCAATCCTTTATATTGAGAAGGCTGCAGGCGTGGATGAGAGGTTGAAAGCACTGTACATGCTTGGGGTTGTGTGGTTAACACACCTCTTCAATACTGTATGGAGATCTGGGGTACTGCCTTTCTACTGGCAATTTGAGATGGTGATCCCTATTTTTTAAAAGAGGGGATGGACAGAAGGTGTGTTCCAATTACAGGAGAATTATAATTAAACCTCTTAGGGAAAGTTACAGGGATGTAACATTTGTTATTTGCAGATGTTGTTGTTCTCTTGGCACCATTCACAACAGTAGACATCTGACACATCCATCAGCAATTTGCTGCTGAGAATGAGCATCTGGGATGAAAATCAGAACCTCCAAGATAAAGGCCGTGGTTCATTCCAGGAAAAGAGTGTGAGTTTCCCTTCAGGTGAGAGGCCAGACCTTGCCCCTGGAGATGAAGTTTAAGTACCTTGGGATCTTATTTATGGGTGAAGGAAAAAGAGTGGGAGATTAACAAATGGATTGCATTAGCACTGTTACAGTCAATGTACCAGTCTGTGGCGGTGAAGCAGGAGATTTCTGTTTACCAGTCAATCTATATCCCTATCCTTACCTATGGTCATGAGCTGAGGGTAGTAACAGAAAGAATGAGGTTGCAAGTACAGTTGGTGAAAATAAGGTTTTCAAAACAGGATTGCTGGGCTCACTTTCCATCATAGGATAAAGAGCTTGGAAATTCAGAGAGAGCCTTGGAGGAGTCATGTGAGGTGGTTTGGGCACCTTACAAGAATGCCCCTTGGACAGCTCCCAGTAGAGCTGGATCAGGTACATCCCATGGGACTGGGGAGATTATATATCACAGTTGGCTTTGGACATCCTGGGGATCAACCAGGAAGAGCTAGGATCTTTGGTACTTTTTGTTTTCAAGTAAACAATCCCCCCAACACCCACACACCCACATCCACACCCACACCCACTCACACACACACACACATACACCTCAAGCTCACACACATCAAGCTCCTGATCATCTCCTGCTGCTCTACCCAGTAATTTTACCCAGTGTAATGAGCTGAATGGGCTTCACATCCCCTTAATGAGCAGACCCAAAATAATTAACTACTGTAAGAGCTAAACAAGAGGGAAAAAATGTGTTCTCGTCCCCACCATTAAAAAAAGTTTTAGAAATTCCTTTTCACTTGAATTCCAAACTTTGCTAATATTACTTTTATTTATTTTTTTTATTATGTTTGATTAGACTTTATTTTCTATCTTCTTTTGTATTAGTTCCCTATGTAGCTTATGTTTCTATAAAATGCTATGTATTTCTGTTCTTAATACAATTCAAGTCCCTTGAAAATGCTTTAGATAGTTAAGGGCTATAGACTCCCAAAATGGCTTCACTTGCAACCTTCTTTGAAAGGTTAATAATCAAACTATATTTCATGGACAGACATTCTCATCACAATGGGTATGTGTGTTGGTGTGTATATGGGTATGTGTACTTCACTGAAGTGTGTGTGCCCTTGAAAGGAGTGTGTATTGCTGTGAACCTGCAGCACACTGCAGTTGTGCATGAGGGCTTTCGCTCAAATCAGCATTTTCTGACAGTTGTATCACTCTCACTAAAGAGGGGGGATGGGGAGAGTGAAAAAGAGTTTGAAGGTATAGAACATCATGCACCACCTCTTTGAGACATCCACCACCCTTCACCCACACCTACACACACTCTTGAGAGTACATACACACACATGTACAGTATATAATTATACATACCAGGGGCTAACATTACAATGACAATTAGAGAATAAACATGCAAAATAAGCAGATTCTGTCCTTGGGCTGCCAATCAGAGCTAATGCACAGCTTGGCACGCATGTCTTGTAACATGTACAGCTTGAGTCAGCTCACCAGTAACTACCATAACATCGCAGTGAAGCTCAATCCACTCAACCTTGCTGGCCTTTCAGACAGAAATGCACATGCTTACTTGCTTGAGGTAGGCCATCATGTATGATGGTGGCTTCTGTTGTCCTTAACAGTGAGTTCTTTAATGACTGATTAAATCAATTCTGGAACCACACGTGTTAGTTCAAATGAAGCATATGTAAGTTTTGCATCAATTATGTTTTTATTTTTGTTCTGGCTGACCATTCCTGTTCTAGCTTGCGTGTCCCATCTAGGCCCAGACGTCATGATAAGCAGCATTCACCAGGTTCTCAGGCTTAATCTTGCACAACCGTAGTAAAGCCTTTAATTTGATTTCAGTGTTGTGTACACCAAGATACTTCCATAATGTGCTTATATGGAACCTCTCTAAAAATTGCCCTTTGTAGGTGACCCACACTATAGAATAGAGTAGGGACACAGACCGCCTGATAGACAGGATTCTTGGTGTGCAAAAGGTTCTTCCAAAAATTGGCTGATGCTTTTCTGTGTCAGATTTCAAGGTCCTTGCTGCAGTTCTCAGATCTATCATTGCCCAGATACTGGAATGAAGGAACAGCTTTGAGTACCTGAAGGCAGGCAGGGTGATTTGGGTTTTGTAACTCCACTGACACATCACTTCTGTTCTTTACCTTCCAAGATAACATGAGTCAACTTTCTACATAGAACTGGTGAAAGATAGTGACAAATTTGCCCGGGAAACCATACTTGAGAGGCATTTCCTCAGTGTAAAAGGCCTTGGAGTGGTCGACAAAGGCTATAAACAGATCTTGGTGTTGGTCTCAGCACTTTTCCAAATTTCCATGCTCTGAAAATGTCAGTTGTGCTACTGGTTTGTGAGCTGCTAAAACCTCAACAAAGGTTGGTGCTTGGTTGAGGTTGTTAAAAAAATACTCCAACAGTTTGTCTGGAATGATGGGGTCTGCATGATGCATGACCTTCTCAGTCCACCTTAACAAGATCCTTTGGTCTTTCAGAAGTGTAAGACCACATGCAAGGGAGTGATAGAATAGTTTTTATGGCCAAATAGGATCTTTATCATGTCATAAAAGTTTTAAATAAAAGCACATTGTTTTTTATCTCCACTAGATGCAAAGTCCTTAGCCAAATGTAGTTCAGACTCTTCCTGCAAGTGTTTAGATAGGGGATGTGTTCATGTATTTGTTCTTTATTTTGTCTTATTCCATTTGTAATAAGACAAAATGGCCAACACCATCTGCACCAAGTACCCTATTCCATGTTTTGTTTTTCTAGCACAACCCAGGACTGATGTCACCAGGCAAGAGGATTTTATTACTCTTGAGACTCCAGCAAGCAGCCCCAACCAACAGTTGATAGAAATGATTTTTAGCTTGGTTTTCAGATGGCATTTTTAGTGCAGAGGCACAGAGAAGAGTAGCAGAGTGCTCATTGGCAAGGGTGATATGGAAAGATATTAGCCTTTCACTTATTCCAACAGATGGCTCTGTCAGTCTTGGAAGAACCATGCTATTGACTACCACTTCCATGCTACACTGATGGTGAAAAAAGGCATAATCTTTCCACAAGGTGTAGCTCATTCTTTCCTCATTTAGTAATCCTTCATCCAAGCATCTAGTCTCACTCAGGACAGCAATATCAATGTTACAGTGCCTCAGTTCTGTTGTAATCAGTGCTGTTCTGTGATGGAGTCTATCATAGAAGGAGCAATAGGAGTCCAGTCGATACCATGTACTGTATATCCCAACAATTTTCTTTTTATTTCAATTACAGGATGGAATTCCATCATAAATGTGGCAACCTATGCAGGCTTAATATGTGTGGGCATGTCTACGCCACCTTTTCTTGGCCCTTCACACTTTTGCTGTGAGCAATGTGAAAAATGACTGAATAATCTATTGATAAGCTTTATCAACCACAGCAATCAACCAAACAATGCCTCCTCTGCAACACACAATGCTCAGAAGTCAAATAAAATATTTGCCATTTCCTATTTAAGTTGAGTTAAGTAAAGTCAGAACACTTTTTTAATGTTCTCCTTATATTCTGGCAAATGTCAAGAATGTTTTTGCAACGAGAGAAAAACAAAACATTTGAACCCCCAACATCTAACCAATCTGGACAAGGAGCTTTGAAATTAACATTGAAAGAAGGGGTTGCATTTGTTAGTGTAGCTGATTGTCACCACTCAAAATTTGACTGCATCCAAAACCAGTTTAAAGGAGAAACAATGTCAATGTTGCGACAGAATCTAGATATAAAACACAGAAGCACTTCCAATGCCAATATAGATGTTATGCAAGCTTCATTTTTCAACATCACAAAAACTTTTCACCTTGTCTGAGAAGGTAAGTGATGAGGCTTACACTCTGTCTGGTAGCTGTCATTCACCCAATGAGGAATAACAAAAGGACACATCCAGGTCACATTAGATTAGGTTAATAGTTCTTGAGAAACAAGGCTGGGATTAAAACGCAAGTCTTTAATGTCAGTGCTTGGTTAGAGCACCTCCTTTGTCTGGTCTTTTCTCTCTCCTCTTTCTCTCTCAAACTGTGACTGCACTGCTTGGCAGTTGCACTTCAACAGAGTGACGCATACTTCCACATCTCCCACACAACGATAAACGAATATGTGTTCGTTTTCTCTTCTCTCCCTGCAACGGATTATCTTTCTTCCCTCGCTCCTTCCTTTTCTCTTTCCCTTGCATCTCTCCTCTCCTGCTGTCTCTGCTGCTGTGGTTTGTCATGCTGAGGTGGGATTATGGAGCGTGGCAGAGAAGACTGTGTGTGTGTGTGTGTGTGTGTGTGTGTGTGAGAGAGAGAGAGAGAAGAGTGAGAGGGAGAGAGGGAAAGAACGATGCGGAACGCTTCAGCACTGCAGGAGAATCCAACCCCTCATACAGCAGAGGGGGGTGGGGGGGAGCTAAAAAGATGAGAGGGAAGCAGTGAGGGAGGAAGGATGGCTGGAAAGCTTGTCACAGTCATGGACTTAACTAGTCATGGAGGAGAAGCTGGATGAGTAATATTACAGCTCTAGAGAGGAGCACACAAGGAAATGAACGACAGAGAGGAATGGACAGAGAGGAAAAGAGAGAGAAATACAGGAAGGTGACTAAATGAAGACAGAATTAATGGGAATATTTGGGGCGGGGGGGGGTAATTACAGTGAATGTAAAAGAGGATGTTAAGCCTACAGGACACTGGGGAACATATCTACTAATTTTTTTCCTGTGGTAAAATATGACTGTCATTATTCAGTTAGTCTTCCAAGCCAAAATCTGGTATGTTTTATCAACAAAAAAAAAGTCACCTACTTTCACAAAAGAAACATTCTGACTGACATGACAGATGACAAACCACACAGACCCTTTCCTGAAGCCTGTTGGTAAATAAGCTCATTGTGTCACAGGGTACAAAAGTTGTGAATGTGCTAGAATATTCAACAACAGACATTGCCACAAAGCAGCTTTTTTTTTCCTCCAGATGATTCCAGATGGGCAAGCCAGAGATGACAATGGCAAGTAAAAACTCCTTAAGACCACATGAAGACGAAACCTGAGAAACCTCTTTAGTAAGTGTGTGTGAAAGGATGCTCCATATAAACATATTGTCAATAAGGGTCCTGTGATGAGCACAGGTCAATTTTTCTGATTACAGAAACAGTTTTTAAAAGGTACAAAGGTCTACAGTATTTATGTGAGATTATAGCCTGTACACACATGGAATGCCTAGTATTTGAGGCCAACACTATGCTTTATTTAGCCAACATGTAGGACTTTTATTGTCCAGACTAAGATCAAGATGGCAATCACTACTATTTTACACTGTTGCTTCATTACATATGCATTTAGGAGAGTTTACTAACAATCATGATATTAAGCCACTTGTCTTCACAGCCTCCTCCTATTTTCCCTATTTTCCCCCCATGATTATGACAGTAATCTAGCTTGTGATATCTTCAGTATCTCACAAAAGTGAGTAAACCCCTCACATTTTTGTAAATATTTGATTATATCTTTTCATGTGACAACACTGAAGAAATGACACTTTGCTACAATGTAAAGTAATGAGTGTATAACAGCTTGCATAATACTGTAAATTTGCTGTCCCCTCAAAATAACTCAACACACAGCCATTAATGTCTAAACCGCTGGCAACAAAAGTGAGTACACCCCTAAGTGAAAATGTCCCAATTGGGCCCAATTAGCCATTTTTCCTCCCCCGTGTCATGTGACTTGTTAATGTTACAAGGTCTCAGGTGTGAATGGGGAGCAGGTGTGTTAAATTTGGTCTCGTCGCTCTCACACGCCCTCAACTGGTCACTGGAAGTTCAACATGGCACCTCATGGCAAAGAACTCTCTGAGGATCTGAAAAAAAAAGAATTGTTGCTCTACATAAAGATGGCCTAAGCTATAAGAAGATTGCCAAGACCCTGACACTGAGCTTCAACACGGTGGCCAAGACCATACAGCGGTTTAATAGGACAGGTTCCACTCAGAACAGGCCTCGCCATGGTCAACCGAAGAAGTTGAGTGCACGTGCTCAGCGTCATATCCAGAGGTTGTCTTTGGGAAACAGACGTATGAGTGCTGCCAGCATTGCTGCAGAGGTTGAAGGGGTGGGGGGTCAGCCTGTCAGTGCTCAGACCAATATGCCACACACTGCATCAAATTGGTCTGCATGGCTGTCGTCCCCGAAGGAAGCCTCTTCTAAAGATGATGCACAAGAAAGCCCGCAAACAGTTTGCTGAAGACAAGCAGACTGAGGACATGGATTACTGGAACCATGTCCTGTGGTCTGATGAGACCAATATAAACTTATTTGGTTCAGATGGTGTCAAGTGTGTGTGGCGGCAACCAGGTGAGGAGTACAAAGACAAGTGTGTCTTGCCTGCAATCAAGCATGGTGGTGGAAGTGTCATGGTCTGGGGCTGCATGAGTGCTGCCGGCACTGGGGAGCTACAGATCATTGAGGGAACCATGAATGTCAACATGTACTGTGACATACTGAAGCAGAGCATGATCCCCTCCCTTCTGAGACCGGGCCGCAGGGCAGTACTCCAGCATGATAACGACCACTGCCTTGCTAAAGAAGCTGAGGTGATGGACAGGCCAAGCATATCTCCAGACCTAAACCCTATTGAGCATCTGTGGGGCATCCTCAAACAGAAGATGGAGGAGCACAAGGTCTCTAACATCCACCAGCTCAGTGATGTTGTCATGGAGGAGTGGAAGAGGACTCCAGTGGCAACCTTTGAAGCTCTGGTGAACTCCATGCCCAAGAGTGTTAAGGCAGTACTGGAAAATAATGGTGGCCACACAAAATATTGACACTTTGGGCCCAATTTGGACATTTTCATATAGCGGTGTACTCACTTTTGTTGCCAGCGGTTTAGACATTAATGGCTGTGTGTTGAGTTATTTTGAGGGGACAGCAAATTTACACTGTTACACAAGCTGTACACTCACTACTTTACATTGTAGCAAAGTGTCATTTCTTCAGTGTGGTCACATGAAAAGATATAATCAAATATTTACAAAAATGTGATGGGTGTACTCACTTTTGTGAGATACTATATATATATATATATATATATATATATATATATATATATATATATATATATATATATATATATATATATAGTACATTTAAAAAAAATATATATATATATATATATATATATATATATATATATATATATATATATATATATATATATATATATATATAAATATATAATTTTTAAAAATCACTGTCTGCGTTATTTGCACATTCCAAACCGATGTCAGTACAGATGAGGTTGAAAAAAGAAAAAAATCCTACCACAATGCTTTACCATTCCTTTAGGTTTTTTTTTTTGTACAAGCAACCATGAAGAAAATGGGACCTGTAACCTGCTTTTTTCATACAGCCATCAAACAGTCTTCCCAGTTTCAGTCTGCAGACCTGTTACAAAACAGGCCCATAATTTGATAACACACACAAATTTAATTTCCCTTGTGAAAGTAAGAACAAAATAGTCCAGGCTGCTGTCTCAGTGCTGTGCATGGCGTCTCTAGGGGAGACAAAGCTACTGCAAACCTCCATGCTGTGTTTCTCACAGAAAAAAACAGGACTATAATATCAAACATTTTTTAGAATGCATGCGAATACACATAGAAACACAACCACATTCCAGAGAGTTTCTTTGCAAGTAAAAATGATAAGGGCTATACTTCAACATAGTTGAGGAAATGACTTCATTCCCATGCTGATGATTCAAAGTGGCACTATAGTGCTTTAAAAATTCATGAAAGGTTGTCAGATATATATAAACTATAGCAGAATTTATATCTGGTGGAAATTAATGTGTGCATGTGTACTTGATAGAACATTGATCCAAGAATAGTACTTTCGGTGGGCATATGTCGCTACAGTGAATTTTTCTAAATTAGATGTGAAATCAGAGATATCCAATTATGTTCTCAGTAGACTACTATAGTGGACGTATGTCAGCTGCAGAATGAACACTGGGCCTGAAGCATGTGACCTTCAGTGCTCTGTGCCTTACAAAAAGCTGGCCAAAACTAGACCACTGTAAAGGACAGAAGAACTGCAATAGGGAAATTTCTACAAAACTGTGCTAGAAAAAAAAACATACAGCAGTTTATTTGGTACACCAATCTTGTACGTACACTTTGTACATAAAAGTTAGATAATTTATTGACTGTATCCCATCTGTCAGCCTGTGCTGAAAATGATCTGCTACCATAATAATATCTGATTTGATGTCAGGAACAGTCTGACAAGGCAACATATCCAACCCACAGCAGTCCTGTGGCCTGAAACAGATGAAGGGCTAGACGATGATTAACACACACTGTGAATGGAAAAGGATGAGCTGTAGTCATTACCTGTAGAGCCAAAATATGTGGAAATATTATGTATGTTTTTGTTTGTTTGTTTATTTTGAAGAGAATCATGGGAACAACACGACTGAGAAGTTAGTATGTACTTCAGCATGGATGCTGTACATTTGTGTCATATATCAAGGAGGGAATTCTGGACTTCATTTCCCAGCAGCCACTGCACTATATTATATCATTGTCAAATGACCACCTGCACCTGTATCACGTTTTTTGTTTAACAAGCACTCATATATATATATAACCACTGTTTGCACTGCTTCCTTGTCTTACGTACTGTCCATCCATGCTTTTGTCCCCGCATCGATGTTTAGATTTGCCACAGTGTTTTGCCTCGTGTTATTGTGTCTATGTTTTTTGCCTGTTTATTAATTGTTTGAAGATCTGCGCTTGCTTCCGTATCCTTCTTTGTAACGTGACAGAATGTAAGACCTAAAACTCGGAAGCAGTAGATTAATCATGAAATACCTGGGCTTCACTCTACCACCTATGTTCGCGGAGAACTACGCTACACTACTCCAACAGGAGGAGGAGCATGAAGCTGCGATACGTAAGCAGCAGGAGGACATGGAGGAGTCCGGGTACAAGTGGGAGCCTGTTGACTGGGCTTGTGCCATCTCCCACCCTCCCTCCCCTATTATAGATCTAGTCAGCGGAGAACGTAAGTCAGCTTCCCTGCTCGTCTGAGGACGCCGCTCAGCCTTTCGGATCAGCTGAGGACATCGCTCAGTCGCCCTGGTTGGCTGAGGACGTTGCTCTGTGTCCCAACATACCCAAGTGCTCTCCTCTGTTTGCCAACCCCGCGCACATCGCCGCTGTGCTTGCCTGCTCCACTGAGGAACTCACCCTGCTTTTCTGCACCACTGAGGGCATTGCTCGGCTTTACCGCTCCGCTGAGGAAGTCACTCCGCTTTTCTGCCCAGCTGAGGATGTTGCTCTGCCTTCCTGCTTGGCTGAGGACGCCACTCAGGCTTCCTGCTCGGCTGAGGACGTCGCTTTGCCTTCCTGCTTGGCTGAGGATGTCGTTCTGCCTTCCTGCTTGGCTGAGGACGTCGCTCTGCCATCCTGCTTGGCTGAGGTCGTTGCTCTGCCATCCTGCTTCGCTGAGGACGTGGCTCTGCCTCTATGTTTCGCTGAAGACATCGGTCCTCTACTTGGCTTGTATGTCAATCCCCCTTCCTGCTCCACAGAGGGCATCGTTTCCTGCTCGTGCTTAGTGGAGAGCATCGTTCCTCCCTTTGACCTCGCTGAGAACCTCGCTCCCCTCTATAGCCTCGCGGAAATCTTGGAGCTTGCCTCGGGCCTCGCGGAGAACATCGCTTCCCTCTCCTGTCCTGCTGAGGAAGTTGTCCCGCTGTCCTGCCCCGCAGAGGACGTCGCTCTGAGCTCCAGCTCCGCTGAGGACACCGCTCTGCTTACCTGTTCCGCGGAGGACGCCACTCTACTCACCTGTTCCGCTGAGGACGTTGCGTTGCTTTCTTGCTCCACTGAGGACGCCGCTCAGTGTCCTGGCTCAGCTGGGGACATTTTGCCCAGGGGGCCAGGACCACCAGAGGGAGGGAGTGTATTTTCCTTGGGGTGGGGTTCTGTCATATATCAAGGAGGGAACTCTGGACTTCATGTCCCAGCTGCACTGCACCATATTACATCATTGTCACATGACCACCCGCACCTGTATCATGTTTTTTGTTTAACGAGCACTCATATATATATATATATATATATATATATATATATATATATATATATATATATATAGATAGATAGCCACTGTTTGAACTGCTTCCTTGTATTAAGTATTGTCTATCCATGCTTTTGTCCACATGTCGATGTTTAGTTTTGCCACAGTATTTTGCCTCGTGTTATTGTGTCTATGTTTTTTGTCTGTTTATTTATTGAATGTTTGAAGATCTGCACTTGCTACCGTCTCTGTACTTTGAATCGTGACAATCTGAAAAGGCTTTGCTCAACCCTCAATCGTCATCCTGTTTTCTAGAACAGCCTGAATTTAGGGATGACTAAATATTGCATGTCAGATAAAATATGTATTAGCCTGCAGTGCGCTGATTATGATGCACATACAATGCACAACCCACAAGCAAGAAACCCTAAATTAAAAATAAACAGAGTGGCACAATTGTGAAAGTCTTGGGGAGATTGTGAGATTGAATCTTGATCATGCTTAAGAATGTCCAGGAGAGACTAATTTGCTCTGCTCTCTGGGTGGGAAGGATTACATTCCTCTCTTTCATGTTAATCAGAGTGACACTAAACAGTAATAATCACATGTGAGCTCATGTATATTATGTTACATGTATGTTATCATCTCCTCTGTGTGTATTTAGCTGCACTGTCTCAAAAGAAGCATGTGTTAGTCTTTGCCCTTCTCAACTGGTAGCTTGGTGTGATAGGAGAAATCTAGCTAGTGGGTGGGAATTGGCAATGATTAATTTAGAAAAAAATGGGATTAAAATGATTTTTTTTCCCACAAAAATTTAAAATCCTCCTTTAAAGGAAGAGTTTGTTTGTCATATAGTACTCTGTCAATGAGCACATTGCAATTTCTCCACCTGACTTTTGAAGAAAGGGATTAGGGCTGATTAGCAACTTTCCAGTTTAGGACAAAGTTTTTTTTTCTGGTCTGGAAAAATGTAAACAGAAATCGTAAAAATAAAGAAACTAGTGACATCCCTTGCATGGGAATGTTGCTAAATTATATGATCACTATGGGTGTAGAAACACATTTACACATTACAAACTACTTCTACCATCATTCCAATGAGCACTTTTTGCTGAGTCTAAGAGAACGAGAACTAAAGAAAAAGGTTATATAATTATGTCATATAATGTAAGATAAGAAATCTGAGCAGACAGCAAATAAGTGAAATAACTACATAAATAAACTTAGAGAGTAGGGTTACGTCCTCCCAGGGATTAGTGGCGCATTTTTCTTATATATACAGTGAGGGAAAAAAGTATTTGATCCCCTGCTGATTTTGTACGTTTGCCCACTGACAAAGAAATGATCGGTCTATAATTTTAATGGTTGTTGTATTTGAACAGTGAGAGACAGAATAACAACAAAAAAATCCAGAAAAACGCATGTCAAAAATTTTATAAATTAATTTGCATTTTAATGAGGGAAAAAAGTATTTGACCCCCTCTCAATCAGAAAGATTTCTGGCTCCCAGGTGTCTTTTATACAGGTAACGAGCTGAGATTAGGAGCACACTCTTAAAGGGAGTGCTCCTAATATCAGTTTGTTACCTGTATAAAAGACACCTGTCCACAGAAGCAATCAATCAATCAGATTCCAAACTCTCCACCATGGCCAAGACCAAAGAGCTCTCCAAGGATGTCAGGGACAAGACTGTAGACCTACACAAGTCTGGAATGGGCTACAAGACCACTGCCAAGCAGCTTGGTGAGAAGGGGACAACAGTTGGTGCGATTATTCGCAAATGGAAGAAGCACAAAAGAACTGTCAATCTCCCTCGGCCTTGGGCTCCATGCAAGATCTCACCTCGTGGAGTTGCATTGATCATGAGAACAGTGAGGAATCAGTCCAGAACTACACGGGAGGATCTTGTCAATGATCTCAAGGCAGCTGGGACCATAGTCACCAAGAAAACAATTGGTAACACACTACGCCGTGAAGGACTGAAATCCTGCAGCGCGCGCAAGGTCCGCTGCTCAAGAAAGCACATATACATGCCCGTCTGAAGTTTGCCAGTGAACATCTGAATGATTCAGAGGACAACTGGGTGAAAGTGTTGAGGTCAGATGAGACCAAAATGGAGCTCTTTGGCATCAACTCAACTCGCCGTGTTTGGAGGAGGAGGAATGCTGCCTATGACCCCTGGAACACCATCCTCACCGTCAAACATGTAGGTGGAAACATTATGCTTTGGGGTTTTTTTTCTGCTAAGGGGACAGGACAACTTCACCGCATCAAAGGGACGATGGACGGGGCCATGTACCGTCAAATCTTGGGTGAAAACCTCCTTCCCTCAGCCAGGGCATTGAAAATGGGTCGTGGATGGGTATTCCAGCATGACAATGACCCAAAACACACGGCCAAGGCAACAAAGGAGTGGCTCAAGAAGAAGCACATTAAGGTCCTGGAGTGACCTAGCCAGTCTCCAGACCTTAATCCCATAGAAAATCTGTGGAGGGAGCTGAAGGTTCGAGTTGCCAAACGTCAGCCTCGAAACCTTAATGATTTGGAGAAGATCTGCAAAGAGGAGTGGGACAAAATCCCTCCTGAGATGTGTGCAAACCTGGTGGCCAACTACAAGAAACGTCTGACCTCTGTGATTGCCAACAAGGGTTTTTAAACCAAGTACTAAGTCATGTTTTGCAGAGGGGTCAAATACTTATTTCCCTCATTAAAATGCAAATCAATTTATAACATTTTTGACGTGCGTTTTTCTGGATTTTTTTGTTGTTATTCTGTCTCTCACTGTTCAAATAAATCTACCATTAAAGTTATAGACGGATCATTTCTTTGTCAGTGGGCAAACGTACAAAATCAGCAGGGGATCAAATACTTTTTTCCCTCACTGTATATATATATATATATATATATATATATATATATATATATATATATATATATATATATATATTTGTATATGGCACATCTCCCATGCAGGTCAATTTTGTGTAATCTCTTTCTGACTGTAGACGCATGCACTTTGACACCAACAGTTGGAAGACTTACTAGCAGATCCTGTGATGAAATTTTGGGGTTCTTGGAGATTTCTTTTTGCATCAGACGGTCTGCTCTTGGGCTGAATTTAGTGTGACGGCCATTTGAAATCTGCGCCATTTGTAGATTATTTTCTTACAGTGGATTGATGTATTTCAAATAATTTGGAGATCTTTTTAACATCTCTTGCCAGACTCATAGGCATCAACAACCTTTTTTCTGTAGGCCTTACAGAACTCTTCAGCTCTTGGCATGATGACACCACACATCTCAATAGCAAAGGGAAAACCAGTCACTAGATACGAGAGGGGTATAAATAAGACATTTTCCACCTGCACTCCCTAAGCAGGTTCTAATCACTGGCATGCAATCCTGAACACCTGATTCTAATGAAGGTGTGATAAATGTAAGGATGTACTTACTTTTTCAATGTGATTGATCTGTTTTTTGTTCATTTAAATTGTGAAAATGACTACAAAATGTCAGTTTTATGTGTCACTTTATAGTGTACTTATTTTTTCACACTTATGGGGTGTACTTATTTTTTCACATGACTGTACATGTGAATTAGTTATTTTCTTGCACCATAAAATCATGAAGTGTTAATATTGTGCTACATCAATATTAATTCCTGATTCAGAAAATATCATATTTGTACAGGTACATTTATATTTCTAAATGTCTATAGCTAGCCAGGGTTTCCTGTTACCTGTTACTCGTATAAGCACTTTAGCAACACCAGCTGTGTTCCATCAGCTTGAAGCACTGCACATGGAGGAAGTGTACATATGAGCCTTTTTGTATTTTTATAATAGAGCTCAATGTGCAGTTATTCACCAGTCGAGTCTCAAATGACTGGCTGTGTGTGGTTTCTCTCCTTGTAGCTGTGTGCATAGAGTTGCATCTGGATGTGCTTTTCCTTTCTTGCTTGTGTATTATTAAGGACCAGATACCAAAGTGAGAAACAAATAAAAGGAATAATTAATTATTAATAAGGTACACAATAAATGAAATGAATCTGTGTAAATAATAATAATAATAATAATAATAATAAGAAGAAGAAGAAGAAGAAGAAGAAGAAGAGGAAGAAGAAGAAATCAGTATCTGCAGGTATTATTTATTTTTCTTTTGCTTTATTTCAGCAATTAATTCATCCATTCATTAAACTTTTTTTTATTGTTGTTTTTGTTCAGTTCTGTGTTTATTTATTAATCTTTATTTATTAATCCCACTGCAGCTCTGACCTATCTACCACAGGGGTGAAGGGTGAAGGCTAACACATGCTTCCTCTGGAGATATGTGAAGCAAACTAAGACACCCTCTTTTCGAACTGCTGGTTATGCTGCATCACATACTCGGAGGAAAGTTCTATCTGCCCTCTTCCAAATTCATGAACTCACAGACACCCTTAACTGGCTTAACTGTAACTGACAGGGGAAAGAGAGTATGCCATCTCTCCCACCCAAAGAGCACAGGCAATTTTTGCTCTCTGTGTGCGACTCCTGGCTGCAGATAGTTGTGGCTTTGTTGGGATTCGAACTGCTCTGATCTCTGGACAATATGGTAAACGTTTTTCTCTTGCACCCCTCAGGAACCCTATAGTAATGATTTTTAATCCATGGGCCCTACTACATTTTTATTTAACTGTAAAATAATTGTTTAAATAATATTATTCCTTTTAGACAATTATAATAAATAATATTGGTTATCCAACCACACATTTTCTGCACTGTTTATCCTACACAGGGTTGCAGGGACCCTGGAGCCTATCCCAGGGAACTTGGGGAACAGGGCAGGGTACACCCTGGATAGGATGCCAACCCACTGCAGTGCACATATTCACACAGTATGGACAATTTGGAAATGCCAGTCAGCCTATAGAACATGTCTTTGGACTGGGGGAGGAAACTCGAGCACCCAGAGATAACCCCTGAAGTACAGGGAGAACATGCAAGCTCCACAAATATAGGGCAGAGGCAGGATTCTAACTCTAACCCCGGAAGGGCAAAGCAAATGTGGAAACCACTAAGCCACTGTGACTCCCATTAATGGTTATGTCTTTCATGGACCAGTAATCTACCCCAGGAACACTGGGCACAAGACAGGAATGGGATGCCAGTTCATCACAGGGCACCACACACACACAGACATTCACACACTCATTCACACCTAGGGCAGTTCAGAGTAGCCAATCCACTTATCGGCATGTTTTGGGAAGTGTGAATAAACTGGAATATACCGTTCATCAGGGATAAACCTCTTTAGAACTCGCTCACTCATATGTACTGATGTAACTGAAGATATCCACAATTGTGAAACACCACAATTTAGAAAAAAAATGCTCAGATGCCTGAATTGTCTAAATATATTTATTCCAACTTACACCAAAGGAATTAACAAACACTAATGATATTAAAACACCTTTACACTATGATGTATAGTCGATTAATGCATTTCCCCCCTAATAATTATTCTCCTCTAAAATGGAGCATCTGGCCACAAGGGACAAATGAGCAAAATCATTTATTAGCTGCATTAATGTGAGAATGTGAACTCCTACGTGGTAATTAGCTCTGATGGAAACAGCTCAGACAATGCTACAAGGTAAACATAGTTGTTTTGATAAGTCGTAATATGAATGTTTTTATTTTATAACAAGTCTACAGTATGTTAACAGGACAAGCATCGTTATTTGCTCATGAGTTTAACCAGGTGTGTCTAGTCCTAGATAACCAAAAAGCTAAGCTAGCCAAAAAGTGTTCAATCCCCAACAACAATGCAAAATTGTACATATTTAGACAGTGTTAGTAAAGTAAAATAGAAACCATTCCAAACAAAGTCAGATTTTAGAGAGAAGCACCAACCTGTCTTTTGGAAGGACTTATTGTAAGAATATCCTCTTCTGCTGATTTGTTAAAGTAACACCCTTCCTTAAAAACCTTATTAGTGTTATTAATGTATATTAACGTATATTCATGTTCAAGACGTTTTTTTGTTTTTTGTTTTTTTTTGTAAAACTTTGATAATTGCCATTAATGTATAGACTGGTTTTTATTTTAATGATTTGCAGTGTAATGTAACACCCATAATGAAAAACAATGAAAAGTGAGATTTTAAGATGCCTCTGAATAGTTACAGATTTTTAACAGTACAGGCTACAAGCTCTGTTAAGAGTTGAGTGATATTCACGCATCCTTCAAAAAACAGACTGTGTTTTGTGATAAGCTGATTAAACAGATCCTTCCCTAATCAGTGTAAGGTCTGTGCAATGCTGTATTGTAGGCTGTGTAGGCCTTTTTTCCTGATTACCAATATTCATTATGTTACAACACTAACTGCATATTTAATGGTTGCGTTGATTAGGGTTTAAGTTGTTGGTGTTGTTGGTTGTGAGATGCAAAAGGTTTAGAACCTCTTACCTAAAAGAACTTGAATGATTTGTAGCTTTATTGACACTGAAACTATTGGTTCAAACACAAAGATTTGTG